>NC_137499.1:19009490-19051990 GCF_041902795.1 Electrophorus electricus
GCACTTTCATTATGTTTCCAACACCATGAATGCCATACTCTTGAAATTTAATTGAATGTAAAATGGAACCTTTTGATTGTAAGATGGTAGACTGTCTGCTTCTTTCTCATGCACAGGCTGTACTAGACAATTTGCTATTGGTATCTGTGTCTCAACTCTCAGCTAAAATCAGGCAAGGAGTAGAGAAAACAGTCAGCAAAATCAGGTATGTTTGTTCCCATTCTCTCAATATATCTAATTTCATGTGTCTTGATTGGTCAGGATTACAAATTCAAAAATTACAAAATCAAGAATGGATTTTGTCTGTCCTTATATATATTATGTCTGCCAACTATACATCCACAAATTTTAGTATTACATTTCTAAAAGCCATTTCTGTGTTAGGCAGTGGCAGTTGGCCAATAAAAGGTGCTAGGACCAATAAAGGGTGCTATTTCCTCCATGTTGGAAGTTCTTTATTTTCATTTTTATCTTTTTTTTTTTAAATAATCAATAACTAATAATGTGTAATGTATAAAATATATTAGGGGAAAATTAGTTTCCTGGTTTATTCCCACTGTCTTGTGAAGAAGGATATTACTGCAGGCCAGACCAGCTCCAAATGGGAAGGGCTCCAAACGAGCAGGCCATAACTCCAAATGGGAGCTTGTAACTCGTAATGCTCATAATAGTCATTGAGAAGTCCCATACAGTGACTTTCTGTGATGCTGGGTTTGGTATTCCTACTATTTTACAGAATTTTTTTTAAATTGTATTATCATTTTTCTGGCATGCAGTCAAAACTAATAGAGCAATATCTATTTTTGTAGTGTAAAATATGTGTAGTTAAGTAGCCTAGATGCGGATTTAATCCACATTGTAGTCAAATGTAATTTGTTTGATGTTTTGTTTGAAATTGTTTAAAGGTGTTTACAAAATGCCAACCAGGGACACATTTCAATTCAGGTGTATTTTGTCTGTGCCTGAAGAAATAAAACCAGTTTATTATGACAGAATCAAATGTAGCTCGACTATGTAGACAAGGGAGCATCTTGTTTAACTTAGCCCAACTGTATTGTGTCTTAAAAGAATATTTTAGACTAATTGGCAGTGTCAGTGGAATTGGATACAGTTTGTTACGCTAAGCTACAATGAAGCGCATTATTGTTGAAATCTTCTATTAATGTGCAGAATAGAGGGGAGTATTGAACCATGAAGTAACTGCATTAACTTTTAAAATACATGCCTTTTTTTTTGTTTATAAATGTTTTCCTTTAGTTAACAAAATATTCAAATATTTTTCACTGTGAATGTTAATAAAAACAGCTTCACATCTCAAATAGATGTACAGTTAAAACTGCAATAAACTCTCACCAGTTTTTTAAAGTTGCTCTATCTAATGTATGGAAACCACATAAACTATGCATCATGCATAAAATCGCATTGCAAATAACGTAGCATAAGACGACATCCAGCAATATTTGGATCTCTAGAAATTCCTACTTTGAGTTAATATTGTGTTTTCTAATATTGTATTGTTTGTGAACAAGACTGATGTATACTATGCATTCTGTCTGAGCACATTAGAGCTGCAAATATTGATAATTGTTATTTATTAATAATCTGGTTTTTTTTAAAGCCAATTAAATAATTACTAACTATTTCTCAGAGCACTAGTCATTTGTGTTAAGTTGCATTGGGATGGTTACTGCAACTGACATCCCTGCACAGAATATTTTTCACCAGCCGCCCCTGGTGTCAAGATAAACTGTTTCACTTTTAATGAAAGCTCAAATGTATAATGTGGCTTACTTTTGCTGACCTTATTTAGCTCCAGTGCATTTTTCATAGCAATAGGACGCAGAAGGCAACTTATACTTCCTTGTTAGCTTTTCAAATCACTCAGATGTTGGAGCCTATTGTTGAGACTTGTGTGAAATATATGGTAAAGTAAATGGCACCCTAGTGAAATTATAACATTTTGAAGCTTTGCAACAGTTAGTGCAGTAATGCACTAACCACTGCAATAACTGTTGAATTAACATATAAAAGGCATTTATAAATTAATAATTTCTGATGTTAGTTATGTTTATCCTTACAATGTCCTGAGTGAACTTCAGTTTCAAACCTATCAGTGTTATAATAAAAACTTTGATGTTATGGATATGTAAAACAGGGAAATGTATTTTTCCTCAGAATTTTATTCAAAGATAAGGACAAAAAGTGTGAGGAGCTTGAGAACAAACTGCAAGCAGAAATTGAAGTGCCACTCCTCAAGACATCCAACCAAGTAAGCTAAGCATATTTTTTCAAATACCTCTCTCATACATGATGATTTTGTATGATTACAGATGTCCAGTAATAAAATAGCACACTTCCTGTTTTGTATATTGAGGCTACACAGTTTGGTAGAAAACTAAACCGTTTCAAGAATACAGTGGAGACATATATTCAGTCCTGTAGCTCCACGTCACAGCCACAGTAACTCACACAGCCATAGGTGGTAGGACAATGATTTACAATCCATTTGTGGATTTGTGTTAGGAATGTGTGCCTTAAGAATGTGTGCCATTATGACATATAAACAAGGGGTAGATGAAAACAAGACTTCATAGACCAGAGTATGACCTATATATCCCACATTTAGCTCCAATGGCCACACAGAACATTCCTACAAAGATACAATCAATTGTCACATGCTCTGGTCTTTTACAGAACATGCATTATCTTTAGAGCTTAGAAGTCTGAATTTGTGTTGTGAGGTGTATCAGATAAGCATATAGCGGCCTTGTCATTGTTATAATGCCCGCTGAGTTTTCACACCTGTAGGTGTGGAACAGAAAATTCAGCATCTGTCAAGGTAAACTTTATTATCCCCAAAGGGGCAATTGGTTGCACAGCCAGCAGTCAGTCTTCCAACAACAATCAACACACCCCAAACCACACACAAACCAACAAGGAAAACAGAAAATTATATGGTATTGTTCAAAATATAATCTAAATACCAGCAGGGACAAATTAATTTTAAAATCTATTAGTTCTGCATCTTGGCAGACTAAATCTTTGAGCACATGCAATAACCTAAACTCAATGAACAAAGAGAGAGATTGTTTATATTTGTGTCTGCAATTTTGCTGCATATTCTAACAATTCCTTCCAACCTATTCCTATTTTTCAAGCAAAGTGACCCATACCAGCAAATAAAACAAAATGTCAAAACAGACTGAATAAAGCAAGAATAAAACATTGACATAAAAGTTTGGTCAACCTGAAAGCTCCTGAGCTTCTGATAGAAGTACACACACTGGTGGGCATTTGCACATACAGCATCAACATTTGATCCAAAAGTTAACTTGTCATCAATTATGATCCCCAAATACTTATACTTTGTGACAACTTCAATAGCCTAGCCATAAATAACAGATGTTTTGGACACATTTATATCCATGATGGAGCTTTTAAACCAATCACTAAATTAGTCTATCATGTTTATCATCACTGAGTGGTGGTGAGAGGACCCACCCCTGAGGGGACCCAGTAGAAGATAAGAGTATCCGATAACATCATTGATTCTCACCGCTTGAGAATCTTGAGATCTGTCTGTTAAAAAGTCCAGGAGCCAACATATTAATCCAGGATCATATATTATGAATGCTAGCTAGTCTGTCTGCTATGATATGAGGTTGGACACAATTAAGATCTGAGAACAAATCAATAAAAAGCATTCATACAAAATTCTTCCATCTGTTCCAAGGCCATGTTAAGTTGGGTGGCTGTGGTATCCTCACCACCCCTACCTACCTCATAAGTGAATTGGAGTGGAGCTTTGCTTGACTTATGCCCCAAATCTTCTATTTTATTATCTTAAACGTTTTCATGATTAGAAAATTACGTGTGATGGACCTATAGTCATTAAGTGATTTTTGTACACTAGTCTTGGACACACGTACAGGACTTTGGCATCCAAGACTCTGTTCTCAACAAAGCATATAACACAACAAAATAAGACAAAAAAGTTCAGCTTTTGTCACAGTAGAAACAGACTTATATTAGTTTAATACCCAAGAACAATTCTTGGATTAACGGAGACAACACATGACAAAACAATGTAAAATAAAATCTCAACAAATGTTTTAAAAATAGATTCACCAGTATGTTTTGGTTTTAGACTAAAGCACCAAAGATGGTCCAGTAAGAACAAAATGTTTGATGGTTTTCTCTTTGTTTTTTGTCTGTTAGTTGTTTGTCTGTCAAATCCTTATGGGTTTGCCAAAAGCAAAAAAAGATGAAAGCACAAACTAATTAGTTCAGATTCTAAAAACTGATATTCTGATTCTGATGTTTCTGTTTTTCTTTCCTCTTTATTTTCATTTTATCTTGATTCTTCCTTTGCTCTTTTCCCTATGTGACTTGGCAGGAGATCTCCTCCATTCTCCAAGACCTGAAGAGAGTTGAGAGACAGCTGTTGGGTAAGCATGCTGAGGAATTCTATGTATAGCATTTGTGAGATGATAAAGTTTCTTGCTGAACAGATAGTTCAGTTTATTCAAGGTTGTTCAAGAATGGGAATTAACATTAATGCAGTCCACGCATGCAAGATGGAAAACATGGAAATGTTGAGGTAGGACCGGAAGGCAGGCATTTGTTCAGGCAATATTCCAGTTTGGGTGGTGGCTTCTGAAATTTGACTTCCACTCCAGCTACTTAGGTATTCATTAAGTTTTGCTGGGTGAGTATTATGGGTGTGGCCATCATTTGCTACCAGCCATGTCGATTCCCATTTCGCCCTTCCCATGGCCATGTGGTTTTTGTTTGCAGTCCACAACAAAGGTACTGAATGATTACAGAAGCTTGGAGAGCTCTCTGTCATTCAGGAAGCCTAGCTGTAGTCGCTCTCTGGTGGCAGAGCTGCCTGCCACTGCCACTGCCACTTATGTATGGGCTTGTTTTACTTTATGTGCAAAATTGATGTCCAAATGTGCAATATTTACTCGTAAATGATAATGGTGGGTGAATACATTTAATCATTTATTTGTTAAATAAAGTAAATTTGTCAATATAAATCACATTTGTTAAATTGAATGTTTGTTAAACATTTACATCACTTCAGAGTTTGCTTCATAACTGTGTCATTATCTGTGATTACCAATCTAAATGATCTTATTTTTAATAACTACCTTTATGTTCTCCCAGTCATTGACATCATGGTGGATCCTGATGGGACTCTGGATGCCTTGAGCAGTTTGGGTATTACTAGCCCTGTCACAACTGAGAATAGGGTGAGTCCTAGTACACAGAGCCCAACTGGAGTCCACCAATCTGGGGAGGGATCAGCCAGTGCACAACTACTGCACTCAGTACCTTCAAAGGGAACTGAACAAGACCTTGATATTTATGAAGTGAAGAACAGAGCACTGCAGGGAAAAAATGATTAGATCAGTGATTTTACAAAGAGAAGAAGGTGGATCTGGATGGATGGATGGATGGATGGATGGATGGATCGATCAACATAAGCTGAATCAAAATTGGATATACTTGTGTGTACTGTGTGAAGTTTGTGCTATGTTGTAAGGCTGTCAGAATAATTTTGCACAAATCCCTGTGACATGGACATTTTCAGATTTAGTAGTAATGAACAAAATCTGTCAGCAATGATGCCTTTTATTCACACTTATTTTGTAGAATCTATTACTCTGACCCCAAAAAATGTCTCACCCTTCCACTGTGTGGTCATAATTTTCCTTACATTTGAGCCTTCTGAATGAGGCCTGGCAGTTTGAGGGTGTGGCACAGTATATTTGGTGTTCCTAGAGTTGCATTCTTCTGGACTGGCATTGATGTCAACATATCTTAGATCTGTGGGAGGCACTTAGCCAGCTTAGGGGTCATAGCCCAAATGCCCCTATCATCACTAGGACAATAAGCATATGTACAAGTACATAAAAACTACTCAAAAGTGGATTGGTAACAATGACAAAGGCCCAAAGCACCACTTACTGACAGATTGACATGTCTAGCAGCATTAAAAGACAAGACTAACCAACCTAAGTGTTGCCTGGATTGACTAGAAGAAAGTATACGACTCAATGCCACACACCTGGATACTCAAATGCCTAACCCTGTATAAAGTCAATAAGACCATAAGGGTCTTCATCCAGAACTCAAAGGAGCACTGAAGGCCAACACTAGAAGCCAACTCCAAGATAATTACCAAGGTCCTCTCTGATAAAATCAATAAGATCATCAATACAAGCGGGTGTGGATGCAGATTCAAAAGCAGGTCTACCATTCGCTACCTCCTATCAAGTTGTATGAAAAAACAGACTCAGTGATCCACCTGAACAGGTTCTACAGCATGGACATAGGAATGTCAATTGGATTGGAGAAGTGTGGTCGGCTGAAAAACAAAAAGAGGAAAAGTGATCAGGACAGAGAAGTGAACTTTCACAAGGGCTGAATAACAGACCTAGAAGAGAAATCCGAACACCTGAGGATTTTCCAAATGTGCAGGCAGAAACGAGAACAGCAGCATCGTCCAAGTACCTCCATAGACAGGTCCTCAAGAGTCAGTTGAATGGCAGAAATTTAGCACTTTTTACAAAAGATGTCACAAAGCAGCTTTACAAATTTCTGAGTCCAAGCCCCCAGTGAGCAAGCCAAGGGTGATAGTTATAAGGAAAAACTCCCTAGAGCATGAGGAAGAAACCTTGACAGGAAACAAGCCTCAACAGGGGGGCCCATCCTCCACTGGCCAACAACAGACACCATGATAGTAACAGTATAAACAGTAAGGAGCAGAATAAGTATTGAAAAAGAAAAAGTAAACAATAATAAAATAAAAAAATAAGCAATTAATGCCTAGTCCAGTTTTGTTGAAGCCCTAGTTTGGCATGAGAACATCCATCAAGGGCAGCAAAGAAGTAGTTGGCTGAGGTGGAGGTGTTGTAGGCTACAGCAGGGGACATCAAGGGGTGAAGGGAGTAGCCATGGCAGCTGAGACGTATTGAGGCTCAGTAACATCATGACATCAGGGGTAGGTGAACCTCAGCAGAAAGAGAGAATACATTATTAGGCACGTCCAGGTACGAGGTGTATAAATTAGAGAACTATAATGTGCAAAGCTGGACTCGGGCAGATCTAGCTATGGCAGCATAGCTAAGAGGATAATTCCAGAAGGAAGCACAGGCATGAGGGCACCCTGTAACATCGGCATTCCACCACTCTCAGTCAACAAACTTGAGTGACAAAAGAGAGGTGAAGTGACAGCATCATAACATCCCAGTTTACCATAACTCTCAATGCCCATGGACCACCAGAGCTACAAGACCATTCAGTGCTTTGTAGGTCATCAGAAGTATTTTAACACTCAATACAAAATTTTACTGGGAGCCAAAGTAAAGTAGGTAAGATAGGAGTGATGTGATCAAATTTTCTAGTTCTAGTAAGAACTCTGGCTGCTGCATTTTGACTTGCTGGAGCTTGGTTATGCTTTTAGTAGTACAGCCAGATAGTAAGGCATGGTAATAAATGCATGGACTAGCTTTTATGCATCATGTGAGAAGAGTAGGCTCCTAATCTTTGCAGTGTTCCTGAGGTGGAGAAAGTCAGTCCTAAAAATATTATTTACATTGAACAAGAGACTGGGATCCATAATCAAACTGTTAGAGAAGGTGTGATTGGGAGACCACTGAGGTTCATTGAGTAATTAGAGAGCGAAGACCTAGCTGTCTCTGGGCCTAATAGAAGCAATTCTGCTTTTCAGGATTAAGTGAGAGAAGGTTTTGCAACATCCAGTGTCTGATGTCCTTATCCTCAATAATACTAAGATGATATATGTCCTCTGGTTTGGCAGAGACATATAGCTGAATATCATCAGCATAGCAGTGGAAACTAGCACAGTGTTTGCATATAAAATCACCTTGAGGTAGCATATATAAAGAAAAAAGCATTGACCCTAGAACAGATCCATAGCTAATCTTGTTCTATGCTGAGAAGTCTCCATTTTTGTTAACAAACTGGTAGCGATCGGCTAGGTAAGGCTTAATCAACATTTTTGTTATCAAGTAAAATGTTGTGATGTATGCTGCACTGGTCAAATGCTGCACTCAGATCAAGCAATATAAGCAAAGATAACCCTGGTCAGAAGCCACTTTGGTCAGAAGCCAACAGCAGGTCATTGACCACTTTAATCTGTACTATGATGAGGCCTAAATACTTACTGAAAGATTTCATGCATCAGGTTCTGATTCAGGAATGATCTTAGCTACTGAGCTTTTTCTAGGATCTTAGAACTAAATGGAAGGTTTGAGATTGACCTGTAGTTTGACAGCTGACATAGGTCAAGGTTAGATTTTATATAAGTGATCTGATTACTGCTAATTTGAATGATTTAGGTATGTAGCCAGTGTTCAAGGAGGTGTTTATTAAATTTAGTAGAGCTTCAATTACTTCAGGTAGGACTTCCTTATGAAAGTGTGTGAATCTAGTAAGCAAGTGGAGGATTTTGAGGGTGAGATCAGAAATGTAAGTTCTGTCTCTTGGATAGGTGTAAAGGATTCTAGACTCCTTTTTGGCTTGGTGGTTCCGATCTCTAAGTAGCTGCCTGAGGTCACAGTAATAGTCTGAATGTTATCTCTAATGTGCATATTCATAGTTAGATCTGCAATTGTACTAAATAAAAATCTAGGATTATTTGTCAATTTATATTATGGTCAAGAGATAAGACGGTCGTGCAGTAATAAGTGCCTTTCTATACTTGAGAAGGCTCTCCTTCCATGCAAGCTGAAAGACTACAAGTTTAGTGTTGCACTATTACGTTCCTTTTTTGTGTTTTATTTTAAATTGCGAATGTGATCATTATACCAAGGCACTAATTTTTTGTCCCAAATTTTTTTTATTCTTAAGTGGAACAGCATCATTGAGTGTGTAGCAGAATACTGATTCTAAGCATTCAGTCATTTGACAAAGTTCTGTGGACTTTGAGGGTATCCTAGTTGCAAATAAGTCTGGGAGATTCATAATAAATCTAGATGCAGTGACTGATGTGACCGTACATCTGGTGTGGTAGCGAGGCGATCTTACTATATTGTGGGTCAGCTGTAGCTCAAAATAAATCAAGGAATGGTCTGAGATGGTATCAGACTGGGGTAGTATGACTATGTTCTCTATGTCTACACCACATGTTAGTACTAAATATGTCCACCAGAGTGTGTGGGTTCTCTTTTACATTGGGTGAAACCAGCTGATTCTAATATAAAGCCAATCTCAGAGGGTTTGGGCACTATCAAATTGAGTATTGAAATCACCTGCAATAATGGTTCTTTTTACTAGAGTGACTAGATTAGAGAGGAAAACTGCAAACTCATTAATAAGTTCTGAATTGGGTCCTGGTGGCCTGTAAATACCAATTAGTGGAAGAGGCTGGGTAGGCTTCTTATCACTGGCTACATCATTTATGCTAGTAAAAATTCAAACCAGCTTTGTGTCATAACCAGCTTTGTGTCAGTATAGATAACTGCAATGCTGCCTCCATGGCCAGTTAGATGAGGGCAGTGTACATAGCTGTAGCCAGAAGGACATGCTTCGTTTAAAGCTATGTACTCATTTGGCTTGATCCAGGTTTCTGTTAGACAAAGAACATTAAATCTGATCTGTTAGGATTTCATTTATTATGAGCACTTTAGATGTTAGGGATCTAGCATTTAGTAAACCCAGCTTTAGATGAGGCATTGCAGGCAGTGTTCTGTGAATCAGTTACTTTAATACTAATTATGTTAAGGCGTGTTTTTCTTTGTTTTCTTTATTTCTGCTTAGTGTGTGAACAGACACAGTGTCAGCATGATGAACCTCGGGTGACGCCACATAGCTCGCAGCAGATGGTTGGTTTGCTGCCTGGCCTCAGGCATAAGTCATAAGTTACTGTCATAGGACTGTAGCTTATGTTACAGGAAAGGAGAGCAGCGCCCTCCCTGGTAGGATGGATACCATCCTGCCATAAACATAATCAAAGCCATAAACAGTTGCCCTGCCAGTCATCAGATACCCAGCAGGCAGTATAAAGTTGGCAAAGAAAAAAACTGGAAGCTGCTGATGTCAAGACCAGAAATCCTCTTATATTTCATTGGACACTTTGTCCAGCAGTTGTTGATGAGTCCTACCAATGGCTACAAGAGGCAGGACTGAAGGACAGCACAGAGGCACTAATGGCAGCCATGGTAGCAAGATCAAGCACTACCCACTAGGTCAATTGAAGCAGGGGTGTATCACACCAGAGCAGACCCAAGATGTAGAGCCTCTGAGACAGTGGGATGAGACAGTGGGATGCAAGATGCTGGGAAAGCATATCCCATGAGACACAACCAATGCTCATATACAGGAAAACATGCAAGACCTATGAGCTAGACACCTCCAAGTCCAAACTTGGAGCTGCAGAACTACAGAGAGTGGAATAAAACAACCAACCAACATTGTGATAGTTATGATAATCTTTGGACAAGATGCAGAAAACAGCAGGGGTGACGGATATGGTAGTGGAAACACCCAAAAGATGAAAATACCAGGGACTGAAAGAAATTGAGAGAGTGTGGAAGATTAGCACAAAGGTTTTCCCAGTGGTGATGGGGGCTCTTAGGAAAATATTATCTGAACATATGTTTTAACTGAGAAAGGAGACCCAGGGTCAAACATTAATATTAACAAATCTGGTATTGTGAATATTAACAAATCTGGTACTGTGATTACAATGAAATTGATTTTGATCTATCTGTAGTACATTTATTTCTACGTTTATTGTTGGTGTGTCCTTACAAAGATCATTATGCATTTTCTGAGATGATATTCAACTGACAATGTTGTTGCTTGCCTGTAGTTAGATCACTTGTATGCATATATTTTAGCCACTGTATTTTAGCCGCTGTTTAAGTGCTTCATGTTATGTGAAAGCCCAAATTCACCCTTTTTTGTCATCTTGTTTTTTAAAATTGTCCATTAAGATAGCGTTAATAGAAGTTAAAATATTAATGATAATATTCATTCATTCAATTTCTTAGCATTGAGACTTAAGAACAATTTTGTTAATAAAATGTAATCCTTTTAAGCCCAGAATCAGAGCTATCCATAAGAACTGGTTTTCATTATTATCTTTCAATATGTCCAATAATTTTACCAACTCATTGTCAGGAAGGGCATTTGTGTCCATCTTATTTAAAAAACTAATATCAGTTAATTCTGATATCACTAATATCAGAAAATATATCAGTTACCCTCTTCTTTGTCATATTCAGCCCATTCTGTAAATTAGATAAAGGGAATTCTATTTAGATTATGAATCTTACTTATCTTAATATGGGGCCCAGTCCTTACTTGGCAGAATAGCAATCTGTTAATGCAAATATGGTAAATAGTACAATATAACAATAATGTTTGTGTTCATAATCTATGCCTGCTTAATCTATGTCATGACACTGTCTACGAAATATGTGAATCATTTATCACTATTGTAAAATAAAATTAATACAAATAAATCCTTAACTGCCAACAGCTGTCTGGTGTGCTAAAAGAAATATATGTGCATTACTGTAAAGCAGCATGGCAGTATGTTTCTCTCTCAGATGCTGCTAGAACACCAACTGGTTGCCATTATTTGATTTTGCAAAGCACAGGTGCATAGTGTCACAGCACCCCAAACAGGGCTATGTGGGCACTAGTGTGACTACTGGGTCTAGTTAGATAACTAGCTAACTCACTATGGAATGTTATACTTACATGGGTTTTTTTTTTTTTATATCAGCTAGATATTTTGAATATGAATGTAATAAATTTAGATGTTTCTATCCTCAGTCACTTCTTCCAACTCCTTCTAGGGGATCCCCTGGTGTTCCCAGGCTAGACAGGAGAGGCAATCCCTCCAATGTGTCCTGAATCTTCACCAAGGTCTCCTCTATCAGGTCATGCCTGATACACCTCCAGCAAAAGGCATCCTTTTCAGATGCCCAAATCACCTCAACTGTCTCCTCTCAGCATGGAGAAAGAACTTCTTCTAGTGGAGAATCAAACGAGAAAGCTCAAGGCACAAAAAACAGATCAATGTTCTCAGAACTTTTAAAAGATAAGCTACAGCTGCAGGTTATGAGGTATCTGACTGTTAAACATAAAAAACCCTTTGGTTTGTGGATGAATAATACAGTAAAGATTTTGTGTAATAAAGAATTTATTTTAATAATTACAAGCTAAGGAGTCTTTTTCAAATTCATTTCTTACTTTGGTGAAACTTTAGTTGTTTTTGTTTTGCTATCTTTTTGACTTTGAATAAGTCAAAGTCAAATTTATTTATATAGAGCTTTTTACAACAGCTGATGCCACCAAGCAGCTTTACACATATCTGAGTCCAAGCCCCCAGTGAGCAAGCCAAGAGCGACAGTGGCTAGGAAAACTCCCTAGAGCATGAGGAAGAAACCTTGAGAGGAACAAAAACTCAAAGGGCGGGGGGGGGGGCATCCTCCTCCTGGCTGACAACGGACACCACAATATCAACAACTTAAACAATAAGGTGCAGAATAAGTAGTGAGTGAGAGAGAAATAAATAAATAGAAGAAATACAAAATAAGAAATAAGCAGTCAATGTGTATTCCAGCTTTCTAGAAGTACTAGTCTTGTCTTGATGGTGTGCTTGTGTCCGAAACCCATTCCGCACAAGAACATCTATCAAGGGTAATGGAGAAGAAGTTGGCTGGGGTGGAGGTGTGATGAGCTTAGAACATGGCCAGACTCTCCACTATTTTTAACATAGGTATGGTATTGGTTCCTTGTTTGGCCATAATCAGGCTATTGGCAGTAGTATCTGCACTGCATGTCAATTGTGGTGTCACACCTGCAAACCACACTCAGGCACCCCAAGGATAAAGAGACACCTGGATTACATCACAAATTCTGTCAAGGTAAGACCTCAGGGATCTGGACAAGTGGAACATCAGACTCAAACTCTGAAACAAATCAGAGTGGGGTTCCATGAGTGGACGCATTGTCTGCTTTATTATGCAGTATTAGAGCTTCATGCACACACAAAGATTGGCTCAGTCCATATGAGTTTATCACAGGTCTTGCCATGTCCTTACCTGGGACTTTTGATCTTAGAAAAGCAGATGTGCATCTTACATCTGTAAAATACTGTCAGGAACTGATTCTGTTAACTTAGCACAACAAAGAGTCAAGTAAGTATGGACAGAACCTCCCTAGTCAAATTCAAGTCAAGTCAAACATATTTATATAGCACTTTTCACAATAGTTGTTGTCACAAAGCAGCTTTACAAATGTCTGAGTCCAAGGCCCCAGTGAGCAAGCCAAGGATGAAAGTGGCAAGGAAAAATTCCCTAGAGTATAAGAAAGAAAACTTGAGAGGAACCAAGACTAAAAGGAGGGGCCCATTCTCCTCTAGTCAACAATGACAAATAGTCTGTTTACATTACTTTTTAGTTTATAACAGACACAAAAGTATGTTTTACACACACAAAAAAAAGGTTGCAGGTAAGAAGCACAAAACTGATTAAGGAAATTAGGTCAGTGGCACTATTTAAAAAAAACTCCAACCCCCTTGCCAAAAGAAACACTTTAAAATACCTTATTTGAAATAAAATGACTAAGAAAATCTCAATGTGAAACTTAAAAGTTCATTTCCAGCCAAAGCTGGGTCAAGGTGCAGCTTCCCTATTAGAAATTGTTCCAGACATGCATAAATTAAGGAAAACAGTCAAATTCCTATGCAGTCTAACACCTTTGTCCTAAATACTGTACCTTGAACAAGGATAAACAAGCTCTCCTCCCATGTTTTGTGCCCATTAATACAATTGTGAAAATACAGTGGTGCCAGGACAGTGGGTGATTATCAAAAACACAGATTGCCCTCTGGAGGCTAAATGGAATGACCCTTTCCAAGTCCTTTTGATACAGTAGTGTTATGTCAAGGATGCAAGACTTGGACACATGCAAAGTGGCACCACCACTATAATTAAGGGCAATGCTATAATTAAGAGAGTTCCAATTTTAATAATTCAGTTCTAGGAGGAGCGGGATGACAATAGGTCCTAGGGGGCAGCATCAAAATAAAGACAGTTCTTTATTATTTTGTTACTAGCACTTTATTACACTCCCAGTAGAATATAGGATTCATAACTACAGAGGTAAGGTGATCCACCAGCAATGACAGCAATGTGTACAGAAAAGTCCACAGTAGTATTCAAATAACTCACATGAGATACTTCTGTGGTGCTGCATTGTTTGTCTTCCAGGAAACACTTGAGAACAAGGGATTAGAGAAACAGCGGATGTCCCATTGCTTAACCTGATCCATGTCACACCAGAGGGCTCTGCTGTGCTGACATGTGCATGTCCTGAACCTGACTCCTGTCTAACCCACCATGCACAACGACAGGGGGAAATGTTTCTCCTTCTGCTGACAATATGGATTCCAATTCAAGTTTATTTATGTAGCACTTTTTACAACAAAGTTGTAACAGTAGCTTTACCAAGGTATGAGTCCAGGTCCTTAAGCATGCCAGAGGTAACAAGGAAAAACAAGGAAAAAGAGGTAGCAAGGAAAAACTGCCCGGGCAGAAATGATGAAGAAACCTTAGGAGGACCAAGACTTAACAAGGAACCCATCCTCCTTGGGAGGCCATGATAATAAACATGCATTCTTTATTACATTATGTTTAATCCAAGTAGCCACTTCAGTATGGATGTGGCAGACTCAGCTAAAGAACAGATTGGGTGGCTGGATGGATATGCCTTTATCCATTCATCTCCTGGTGGCACTGGGACATTTTCTGGTGTCAGCTTACATACTTTGTCACCAATGAGCAGGTCTAGTTCAGTGTCGGCATTATCCTTGCAGTAACATGCTTATGAAACAGAAAGATATAATTAGACCTGTAAACAATTAATCTACTCAGCAGCTAGTGGTTTGGCAGGTTTATCTATAACTAAAAGGAGGGCCAAATTGTGACCAATATCCTGAGGGCTCTATGAGACATTGCAGTCCACACACATCATCACAAATCTGAGTGAACAATTGAAATGGCTGGACAACAGAGTCAACACCTCAGATACCATACCAGAAAATGGCAGGGGACCCAGGTTCTGCACCTTTGTTTATTTTAAAAAATAATTTTATTGAGGAGTCAGAGATTGAGAAAAATGAACAACACAAGGCAAACAATAACAATGAATATTGTTGAAAGCCACAATCTAAAAGTCGGGTAACAATAACATCTAAAGCCCCAATTTACAGTCGTCCTCAAGTTCTACACCTTTATATACAGGAAATTACCCAAAGGTTTTAGTAAATAAGTCTTTAAAAATTGAGAGTGTGTCTCAGATCCGAATTAAAGTTGGAAGACCTTTATATGAGAAGGCTCCTCCCCTGGCAGTTTATCTTACTAATTCTACAAACTAAGAGAAGCCCTGTATTTTGAGAATGCAGTTCGTGAGTTGGATACACAGTGAGTTCACTCAGATGCTGTGGGGCCAGACCATTTAACGCTTTATACATCAACAAGAATATTATAAAGTCAATTTAAAAATTAACTGAGAGTCAAAATTTAACAGAGCTGAAAGAACAGGATTAATGTGGTCAAACTTTATAGAGCTTGTAAAAACTCTATTGACTAAATGTAAAACTTTTAGTAAACTTAATCTTTACTAAAAGAAAAATTATGCAATGAAGTATCTTTTCAACCTGCAATGCATTGGCTTTAGCAAATTCTCTATGAACATGTAAAAAAAAAAAAATTTCATTCACTGTATACTGTACACTCCCACCCTTTATATTATATATGTGGTGTGTGGGTACCAACCAGACCCAAGGGTATTAAAAATTGTAGGTGAAAACAAGTAAATTTTGTATAAACGTAAGTTTGCTGTGTACCTGCTGTTAGTTAGTGTTTGTGTAGATTCCTTTAGATGGCAAATGTCCCAAACCTAGGCCCATCACCAGCCCTCACACCCACACCTACACTTCCAGTCCATAAGGATTCTTATTTCTTTGCTTTTCAAAATCACAAAATCACCTCCAAACTTCTCCGTGGACAACTGTCCTTCCAAGTGTAGTGGAGAACAGCAGTCTTCTCTCTCTTTTGACTGCACCTTCCCCTCTAGATAACCCACAGCACCCATCCTGGATGACCAGTTATCAGGACCAGAACCCCTCATGGCTCCGCCAGGTCTGAATTCCACCTCTTTGTCGGGCCTCTAAAGCCTCCTGGTAAGAGAGGTTTACGACTTCTACAAGGACATGGACAAATTTAAGGGCTACCTGATCTCAGTGTGGTAGACTCAAAAGCCATAAGACACCCCTCCTGGGGTAGATGCACATTCTGCAATAATTATTATAATTCCACGTTCCTGAATAACTAACTTTTCCCAAAGGAAGTATCTTCTCCTGAGCATCATAAGAATACCAAACTCACCTATTTTTATATTAAAAGAATCATAGCTGTACATTTGAGTCTTTTGAACTATGGATCTACAGCACCCATCAGTGACTGCAACAGGATTCTCAAACTGGATCAATTAACCATGAATAACCATATTGACTAACCATAGTAGACTGCGATACATAACATTTTAGAATTGTGCTCAGTCATGCATAAAATACAACTAGTTTCATTACTGTTGAACTGTTATTGGACCTTCACTCTATATAAACCTATGATGTCTTCTTTCCCTGTGCCTTGCTGTGTCATGTATCCATGAAACTACTATGATATTCAAGTCTTACTATCATTTGTAGTATATGAGTAATAACCTCAAGTACTGTCGTGGTAATCTCTAATAAAGAGTTAGAGTATATGGTATTGTTGCATTGCATTGTTGTAGTGTGTTGTCTGTTGTACTTGTTTTGTGTTGCACCATGGTCCAGGAGGAACATTTTTATTTTGCTGTGTACTTGTATATAGCTGAAATGACAATAAAGCCTTTTGAACTTTGAGAGTCATCCTTACGCATTCAAAGATTTACTTAGCAGAAAAGAAGGGGTGAAAGCATCAGGAAAGCGATGAGAGTGCGTTCTGCCCGATGTGAGTGAGGTGACCCTTAGAAAGATAGAGAGAGCCCGGTTCTAACTGGTTTAGACTTATCTACTAACACGTAGCTTCACTAACAATAACATTCTTGTTCTGTTACCTAGGAGAGAAGACAAGAAACACCTGCAGACAGTTTCAGGGTGTGGGTTCAAGTTCTGCAAACAGTTTACACTTACTAGCACATTAAAACACAATTCACAGACTAAGACAGTACTTGTTAAAATCAATCTCTGCATATTTGACTTATTATATATAAATTTCTTCCACAGTAGTGGAAGTCTAGTGCAGTAGAAAGTGGGAGAAGGAGACTCTTGAGTTTTAGTATAAGATTGCTGGTTAGCATGAGGACAGACTGTGTCCTCAGCCATTGTTAAATAGTCTGATTGCAGTGGGCACAAGAGAACGTCTGAAGGGTTTTGTCTTACACTTAGGTGGAATAAGTCTATGACTAAATGAATTGCCCAGCTGCCACAGTTCTTCATTGAGAGGGTGAAAGGAATTGTCCAGAATTGCCCTGATTTTGTCCTTCATCCTCCACTCACACACTGTCTCCAGACTATCCACTCTCAACCATAGTTAGGTTTCCTCACCAGCCTTTTCACTCTGTTAGCCTTTCTAGCCTTGATTCCACCACTTCAACACACACCACAGCAAAAAAGAGGGCACTAGCTAGCATAGACTTGGCCAATGTCCAGTCAATTGTTATAACCTCAGATAACAACTAACCAAATAGTAGGATAAAGAAGGAATGGGCTGTCCCAATGCCATTCCTTGAGGGCAAAGGCCTCTACATTACACTGCCATACTCTAATTAAGGATGCATAGCACTCATTCCCCTGATCTCAACATCACTTTCTCTGCCATCTGCAGAAATTCAGAATGGAAACAGGACCTCAAAATATATACTTACCAAATACTTACCAAATACAAAACATCCTTAGCAATTGTATAACAACCTGGCATGGTTACAGTACTGTTGCACATTTTTCTGTGTCTGGAAATCTTGGTCACTTCTTCTTGTCCTATGTAATATATGTAATATAATATTTGTAATATAAAGCAGCATCTCAACACACACTAAAAGGCTCCCCACAAGTTATACAATCTCAGACTATTGAACCGTTTTTATTATGTAGTTTAACCCTACTCAGACATTCACTCCCCCCCGATAAACATTTTAAATTTGATTCACCAGGGATTTTATTAGGAACTCTATCTGTTCAGTTTGTCTGTGGATAACAAACAGAACCTGTTGTGGTCTTCTGCCATTGTAGCCCATCCACCTCTAAGATGCTTTGCTACTCACTATGTGGTTAATTGTCTTTCTGTCAGTTTAAACCAGGCTAGCTGTTTTCCTCTTATCTCACTCATTGTGTTTCAGAACTGCTTTTTAGTTTTGTTTTTGCACCATTCTCTAGTGTAAACTCTAGAGACAGTTGTGAATGAAATCAGCAGTTTCTGAAATATACGAACCAGCCTGTCCGGCACCATAAACTATGCTCTGGTTAAAGTCACTCAGATTATATATTTGTCTGCATTCTGGTGTATGAAGTGAACCTTAACTGACCGTGACTTCATGTATTGTGCTGCTGATTGGCAGACTGGACAATTGCGTATGGTTATATATTTGCCTTAAATGCCACATAGTGGCAATGAATTCCATATGACAACAATTGAAGATTGTGGATTGGGATTGGGATTATAAATAAATAGGGTAAACAATATTCTCTTAACATTTATTTAAAAATCATGACATTTACTATTTGCTTCCAAATTGCTTTAAACCCAATCAGAAAATCATATAGGAAAAATATCTAACTAATACATGGCATAATTTTTAGGCAATGTTCTCCATAAAATTTATAAAATTCCCTGTTTTTCAGGTAGTCCTTTAAAATCCTGGATCCCAAGATATTTTCTGCAGTTTCTCAATCTCTTCATAGCAGAAAATTACATCACCAGCTTTAAACTCAGTGACCATGTCCAATGACAGACCACACTCCATTCCTGCCTTCACAATATGTACATCATCCTTAAGATGTTTTAGTGCTGTTGGAGCTCCTGGAAAGAAGTAAACACATTAATGATGGTTGAAGAAAGCAAAAAAAAATTAAGCTTTAGATTATTTAAATAATATATTACATATTTTGATTATATTCTTTCCACAACCACTGCATTTTTGAGGGTTTGTTTTTGATTAGCATTTTTTTTTTAAATGACAAACTAATGATAAAAACAAGATTTTCTACAAATAACTTAACGCTCCTTCACTCATCATTCACACAACATATTATATTTGTTTACAATTCATAAGGGTTTTGGATTCACTGTACAGATATTATATAATTATTACATAATGATAAACATTTCTCAGTGCCCAATAATTGCACAAATGGTAGTCCTATGTACTTGATGGACAAAAATGTATCAAAAATGTAAGACAAAATATAGGTCTATACAAGCTTAAGCACAGATTCTCCAAAATCCTGCAGTCTTTCAAGTATTTGACTGTGAATCAGGATGTGATGTACCTTCCCACAGAATATCTTTTCCTCTAATGAGCCGAAATTTCATGTTCCTGTCCAGATGGCCATTCTGGACTCTGCAACCAGCCACATTTACCTTCTTCTTCCCAACAGACACATCAAATGTGGTGAGAACTGAAGCTTCCCCTATACATACAAGAGAAGAATGATAAGCCCGTAATTCTAATACTTTTAAACATGACACCTAGATATCTAATAGATGTTTTCCATTTATCAAAAAAAAACAACAACAACAATAATACTGCTATTATCAAGGTTATTATTACTATATTATTATCATCATCATCATCATTATTATCATTATTATTATTATTATTATAAACAAGCAACAATGTCACAGTTCACATTTGGAACAGTCAAATCTAAATAATTTTTAATGTACACCAATGTACACAAAAAATGTCTTTATTAAAGATAAAAAGACCAAATACAAAATTGTCTCATGTTTTAGACATCAGTATTTTCTGGCGTTTTATATAAAATAATAAATGCATGCTATAATTACTTTGTGCCAGAACTCCACTGATGTAAAAATAATGATACAAATTTGCATTTGTAATCAAAAAGTATACATAAATAAACATTAAGGCTGTCTTTGGATTAAAAGGAAGTAGTTGCTTGATGAAAGAAAAGAATAAGATATTAGAACCACATCACTGAAACTGTTTCTAAAATACAGCACAACTAGGTAATCCTAGTCAAAATATTTGTACACTTTATTCTTTTCAACTGTTATAGATATAGTTAACAGTAAATGGTAAACAAAGTCTTTTGCATCCGCCTGCTTATGCATATTAACAAGGGGGAGGTAGACATATAAAAAAGACCCTAGCATCACACTTGAGAAAATAAGACAACAGGATATAATTTGGTAAATTACCCAAGTTATTAATAGTCATTTATGGATGTAATCTAACTATAAAACTAATTAAGTGATTAATGAGTGAACAACTATTACTCCTCAATGGCAGCAAGGTGTTTAATGTTATCGTCACTGTTAACCACTTTATGTGTAACACTATAACAAGCTGATATAATGCCTTTAGAGGGCACTATATTCATGACTATCAATGTCACCTGAAGGTGTCAAATGCTCACCTATTATATTCTCTTCAATGACTGTGGGCAGCTTTCTGCTAAGCTCCTCTTTCAGATCATCTATCAGATGGTAGATGACACGATGCATCTTTAAGTGAATACCCTTTTTTACAGCCATATGCTGAATCGATTTACTTGCTGCAACATTGAATCCATATATTGTTCCTGGGAAATGGCAGAGATGCAGAAATGAGTCAGAAAAATATTAAAAGTTAAAAAGTTAAAGATGTGTTATCATAATAATTATGTGTGTTACAGTGTTGAAATGAGGTTAAGAGTTGACAGCATACCTGAGAAAGTCTCTGCCAAGTTAATGTCATTCTCTGAAATGTCTCCTACACCAAAATGCACTATATTCATCTGGCACTGTTCATCAGAATCATAACTTTCAAGTATGTTCAAAAGAGCCTCCACTGAGCCGTTGACATCACCTAAACTCACAAATACAGTCAAAAAGTTTATTGTTACAAGCTTATTAAATACACAGCACTGTCAAATTAATATTTTTCTTTATTCTATTATAAAATACACATCACCACTGAATATAGGTGAGCAACCTTCCTATTTACTGAACTGAGGTTTCAGCCATACCCACTGCTAGGTGTAGAAAATAAGGACATAGGCCTACAATCGCCAAAGACCAACACTGACAGTTGAATGGGTTGCAGTAGAAAATGGACAGTTCCCCCAAACGTACCTTCACCTTCCAGTGACTCCAAGTAGCCCTTGCTACTTCTCCTCACATGTTGCTTAAATAGCAATCTTTTAATTTCTCTCACCCCCAAATGTTATAACCACGATCACTTCACCATGTACCTTGTTTAAGTTATTGTTGTTTTGTAAGATGTTTGCTATAGCTCGATTTTAGTTCAATACCTTTCATCATTATTATCATAACTCTAAATTTTCTTTAAGCATTCTTCCTTTATCTCTGATCAGAAAATAAACATTTAGCTGCAGATTAAAAAGTGCTACTTGTAATTTCAGGTAGATGAGAAAAATCACGTTATGAGTCGAGATTGAATTAACAATCATTAAGAAAATACTAATTATACTATACCCAATACTAATGTAAAATTCTAGATTTAGCACAAAAAGCATTCATTCATTCAGGACACTTCCCCCAAATGCACAAAAATTCATTAGTTACCAAGAGTGTGCAAGATTTTTGGGCTAAAACATCACAACAATATTAGATTCATTGTTAATAGCTTCATTGCTAAACGGCTAAACAATATTAATGTCATTGCCATTAGCTTCACTTTCTTAGGGAAATCCTACCTGAAGTCACTGAACCTTTACTAAGTTTAATAAACTCCACCTAAATCATTCAAATAAACAATAAAAAAATCACTTAGCAAAACCCCCAACCCAAACCTCAAACCTTCTATTTATTTTCAAGATCCTAGAAAAACTGTAGCTCTGCAGCTAACAACATACCTAAATCAGAACAAGATACATGAAGTCTTTCTATACTATGTTCAGACTTAAACCCTGATAGAGACAGCACTGATTAAAGTAGTTAATGACCTGTTGTTGGCTTCTGACCAGGGTTTGTTTCTTTGCTTATATTGCTTGATGTTCAGCATTTGACACTATAGATCACAACATGAAGAGCTGCATAGAAGCCTAAGATCACATTACACAATGCCAAGCGTTGGCTGGCATGGTGAAGGCATAGGAATCTGGAGCAGTGAAACATGGCAGCTTGGGTGCAGCAGAGGCATCATATGCAAGGTGAAAAGATAGCTGGGATGAATCAGTGAGAAATTAAAATTGGTCAAATATGTTTGTGATTAACAGTCACGTGTCACATGCAACTTAAAATTTCACATTTGTCACATTCATGCAAGTGCAAAAATTATCATTGGGTTTAGATGCCCCTATGGCATGGGTGCTATGTTAGCCAATTTGGGTAAAAGTAGTACTTTTTTTTCTTCACTGGTTAGGTCAGTCCCTCCCTAACTTGCACCTTCATCTTCAGCTACAAATATGCACACTGATGATGAAATGTACCAAACAGTCATCAATCCAGTTGCCGTGTTGCATAGATAAATATTTTAAGAAACAAAATTTAATCACTGAGAGGGTCAGACTGACTTCCTATTTCCTGACACAAACCTCCGACAAACGTTATTGCTTTGGCACTACTACCCTAGGTTTTTTGGGGTTTTTTGTTGGTTTTTTTTGGTACAATTCTGAAGTTATTTAATTTGAAAATACAGCAGAGTATAATTCATCAGATTTTTTGAGCATGTTTGGGTATACCTCAACCATCTGGCAAAGCAAACTTCTACTCAGAAGAGACATTCTTAGCTCTTGTAAAAAATATTTAAAAGGACCTAAAAGGGCCTTTCTCCACCTCAGGAACACTGCAACGATTAGGAACATACTCTCCTCACAGGATGCAGAAAAGCTAGTCCATGCATTTATCACTTCAGGTTTGGACTACTGTAATGCCTCACTATCTGGCTGTATCACAAAGTGCCTAAACAAGCTCCATTGATTATAAAATACTTCTAATTACCTACAAAACACTGAATGGTCTTGCTCCACAGTACCTTAAAGAATTCTTAGTGCATTACGACCCACCATGTCTTCTTAGATCAAAAGGTGCAGGCTCTTTACTAGTACCAAGAATTTTTTTAAAAATCTATTGCAGGGAGCAGAGACTTTTCCTATAAAGCTGCTACGCTATGGAATAACCTTCCTGCAAATGTTCGAGACTCAAGACATAGGTTTTCAGCCTAACCTTAAATATTGAGACTATGTGTACAATAAGGCATTTTGTAAACTACTTCCCATCTTAGGTAAAGGTATAGATGTGGGGGTCTATGGGCATTGAGTGTTACAGTAAACTTGAATATTATGATGCTGTCACTTCACCTCTCTTTTGTCACTCAATGTTGTTGACAGAGTATCAGAGCGCTGATGTTTCAGGGTGCCATCATGCCTGTGGTTCGTTCCTGGTCTATCCCTGCCATAGCTGCCATCCATGCTTGCACATTATAGCTCCCTAATTTACACACCCTTGTACCTGGACATGCCTCATGATCTATTCTCTCTTTCTGCCAAAGTACACCTACCCCTGATGTCATGTTACTAAGCCTCAACACATCTCAGCTGCCATGGCTACTCCCACCACCCATTTTATTTTTCCATTTTATTATTATTCATTGTTTCTCTTAAAATTGTTACTATTGTGGTGACCGTTGTCGGCCCGAGTAGGATGGGCCCGTCCTTTGAAAATTAAAGGTTTCTTCCTCATGCTGTAGGGAGTTTTTCTTGCCACTGTCACCCTTGATTTGCTCACTGGGGGCTTGGACTTAGACATTTGTAAAGCTGTTTTGTGACAAAATCCGATGTAAAAAGTGCTATATAAATACATTTTGATTTTCCATTGGTAAATTGGACTTTTTTAGGCACATCTTTGTATGAAATAACAGTCTTTTTATTATTTGAAGAGAAGATAGCACTGTTAACCAAAGGCTCCATCTCACTACTGTTGCTGGAAAAAACTGGAGTTTTTTCAAATAGAGAGTTCATGTTGAAATACATTCATTTCATTGGTTTATATTTTAAATTCTGATATCAAAAACATACGATATCTGGTACTGAGAATCATACAATGTCAGTGATATTGGTATGAACTACCAAATTTCTGGTACCACGATATCATTACTGCAAAGCAATAATATACATTTAGTCGCTGTAATATACATTTAGTCCCCCCCACCCACCCACCCACCCCTGCACGCACACAAACAAATCTATATACATTGTACATACTAGCATACTAAGTATTACCATACTAAGCTACTATTTAAAGTTCTTCTCAGGCACTAACTAGCAGCTATTTGAGGGTGGCAAAATGAAGTGAATAAGCTGCTTTATAAACTGTATGTAATGCTGAAAGTAAAGATTAGTGTGCTAGTCATTACCATAGACAATGACACAGATGTTTTTGTCAAACATTAACTACAAGATATTTTATAAAACATGACAATAAACCAGCATCCGCTGGTGATTTGTACAGTTTCTGGCTTGTCACCTTGCAAAATATCACATTTGCAAGTACATAAAATTTTAGCACCAATAATTTTTGGTGCTTTCTTTTAAAATTATATGACAGATGGCATATTTGGTCAGCCAATGACTGTGGCCGAGAAACAATGCTCTAATTGAAACAAATTCATAAATATCAATGCTCAAGTCACTGTAAATCTTCACATGAATGCAAAAACTGTAGCGCCACTCATGACCAGCTGTGAAAGTTGGTAGCACCAGTGCAACCAGTGGCAAAGTTAGTCTGGAGCATTGCTACTTATATGCAATCTTATCTTCACTTTCAATAGGTTTGCTGGAGCCATAGATTCTTCCCTTGTAACAGGCTAAGAGACAGAATTGCTGAAAAGCAGAATTGTTTTCTGTTTGTTTCCTTTATTTTTGGTTCATAAAATAGTGCTCTGTGTGGCCTTACCTCCCAAAAGGCCACACAAAGTTTCCATATCCTGAACCATGAAATGCCTGGAGTGCTGATTCATGCTTTGTTTTCTGACAAAGCATGGGTTTTGCAGATGCCAAGAGAACACTAACCTACTTAAATTTATAGTGCCAAGTGTGGTGGAGGATGGATAATGGATGGGGGCAGTTTGTGACAGGCCCATTAATTCCAGTAAAGGTTAATGTTAATGCAACAGAATAAAAATACTATAGATAGGGCACTACCAAATATGTGATTGTGAAAATTGCATCATGGGCTGTGAAATCAGTCTTTTCCCATGAAATATCCAATTTTCCAAGAAATGCAAGAAACAAATTATCTGATACATTGGATGCAGGTTTTAAATGGACAGCACAGAGTAAAATGCCAGAGCTCATTGCTTTATTTTTTTTGTTATTGTGGAGATGAATCAAATGAAACATTGCAGACATGATTTCCTAAAAGTAGCTAACAAACTTGTACATTTCTGACCTGCATCTTGCTAAACTAACGTTAGCATAGAGCTACCTATCAACAAACGACAAGGAGAGAGCCGTGTCAGAACACAGACAAGCATTTTTATCTTAGTGAGAGAGAATGAAGCCTAACACTGTTTCCTGTTCAGTACTTACCCCTCAGCCATTTGGGTAGGCTATTAGCTTAGCATGGCAAGATAGCCTGTTGAGGTTAAGTTACTACCTTAGCTACGTAGACAAGTGTTAATGAGTAAATGCCATGAAATGCACCTAAAAGTCTGTAAAATCCATCATTTTTTAAAAACTTGATATGTGAAATTTAAATATTTTCCTGTGAATTTTGTAGGGCCATAATTATATACAACTAAATACTTCAAGTTTTTGTAGCAAGGAAGATTCTTTCCTGTTCAAACAAAACGGTGCCCCATGCACAAAGCAATGTCCATAAAGACAAGATTAGACAGGTTTGTTATGAATGACCTCCAGTGGTCTTCACAGAGCCCTGACCTCAACTCCAATCATCACTTGAGACAAATGTTATTTTTAAGTGCTATGTTTTCATCAAATGGGCACAAATTTCCACAGACACACTCCAAAATCTAGTGTAAATCCTTCCCAAAAGAGTAGAAGCTGTTAACCTCCTACTGCTCCTGTGCCCTCTAGCAGACCCACAGGCAGGCCCGATCTGGCATACTCAAAGAAATCACTTGATAGCAACGAATATTCATAAAACACAGTCCATCTATCCACATAAAACTTCTTATAACTAATATAAGTACCTGCTTACCAATTGTCAGCCATCTACGTGCAACTGTTTTCCAGAAATCCCGCGTTGAATACACCATGTTTTTTTCATTGATTTTCCACAACAATTGTGCTGGTCCTTTTAAAGTATGCTTCTGGTATAAAATAATCCATCAAATTTATCATCTAATCTATCAAACCTATCAAATTACTTCACAAGTGTTTTCCAGGTACAATC
Organism: Electrophorus electricus; assembly: GCF_041902795.1. Taxonomy (NCBI): domain Eukaryota; kingdom Metazoa; phylum Chordata; class Actinopteri; order Gymnotiformes; family Gymnotidae; genus Electrophorus; species Electrophorus electricus. The sequence continues at coordinate 19,036,130 of NC_137499.1, forward strand.
GGCGCAATTGGCAGCTGTTTTAACAGAGGCTGCTTAGACGAAAATGTAGACACCTCACTTGCCTTATATGGTCAATCACTAAGTGAGCTACAGCCATGCGAACAGCAAAACATTCTTTGTGTGTTCTAACCAGATAAACTGTAGGGCATGCATGTGACACTGTTTGGTAAAACCGACAGTCATGGATATTATTTTTAGTGAACAATTTGATCACCAATACATTTGGACATCATGGAAAGGAGGAAGTTTATTTTAGCTGAAGTTTATGTGGAGTTGTTTGGGTCCCGTTTTGAGCTGGAAGCTGAGAGACGGTTCAGTGGCTTCTAGCATTGACTAGCTACAATGTTTGCTTCACATTTATGTAAGTATAAATGAGATATCATACGATTTCTTTACAGTATTCCAGTATTTACAGTATTATGGTATTTTTCCCAGCACAACCTTTTAGCCTATTAGCAATGAAGCTAATATTGCTTAGCCTTTAACAATGAAGCTATAATGAAGCTAATATTGTCTATTAGTAAGTTGTCGAACATTGTTGTGATGTCTTAGCAAAAATAAAATAAAAAATTAGGCACACTCGATGTATAGTGACTGAGAATTTTTTGTGTATTTGGAGGGGTTTTGGGGCACTTTGGAGATGTCTACGACACCTAGTGGAAATACCGTAAGTATATGTTCAAAATTGTTCACTGTATTTGACAAGACCCTGTTGAATCAGGAAATGTAGACCATAACTGAAAATTAATCTCCAGCATCCAAATACACATTATAAACCCCCCAAATAAAAGGCAATTTTTGTGTTTGCTTGTTTGTTTTTTTTAAACATTTTCTTCTCTATTATTAGATGAGCTCAAAATGGAATGATGGACAAAAAGCCTGGATGTGACTGAATGACTTTGCCCAAGTGTCTACTTCAATTTGAATCCTGAATGATCATTGCACTATATGTACAATTTCAGATAACTAGTGTTAAAGTGCACAAGCAAAAATCTTTCAAAAATGAGCTTAAAATTGCAGTTGCATGAACCAGTTAAGAGCCAGTGGGTCTCCATATTAATGCCTCCATATCAATGATTTTGGATTGTGATGTCCATCAAACTCATGCAGGTTGATGATCAGGTGTTTCTTTGGCCATATAGTGTATTATTCTATAAATGTTGGGAAGAGTTTTACCTTTGACAATGATGTGAAGACTGAACTCCTTAGTCTCACTTCCCTCACTTGGTCTGTGGGCCTTTTGCTTCTTGATTTCCTGGTACAAAGCAACTCTTCTCTGCCTCCAGCTGAGATGGGAGAGGCTTTGCCTCACTTTATTATAGCTGTCTTGGTGCTCTTTCTGCTTGGCCTCAATAATGCTCTGGTGCTCCTTCAACTTGTTCTGCTCTTGCATGTTTGTGCGCCATTCCACTACCTCCCGAGCCCTTTTCTGAGAAGATAAAGAGCAGTTCTTATAAATACAGTCCTATAGTTCTGTGTCTGTTACATACACTCACCAGCAGAGCTTAAACTGAAACATTTTAATTAAACTGGCCTGTGTGTATTATTTTGAACAATAACCCCTATATATGCACCACATTTAGCACATCTGTCATTCACCATTTTACCCCCTCAATGTTAATCTATCTATATATATATATATCTATATATATATATATATATATAAAACATTCACACTTATGTAATGTTTTGGCCAGTGAAAATGTTTTTTAGCTCTTAAATGTACAAATGTCCAAACAATGCAAGGACTCTATCTGACCTCTGTCTCTGCTTCCAGTATTTCCTCGCCAGCAGAGGGTAGCTCCTTCCAGCCAACAATCTCAACAGGAGTGCCGGGCCCTGCTTGTGTCACTGCTCTGCTGTTCTCATCAAACAGCCAGCGAACTTTAGCCCAAGCCTTCCCTGCAACCAACACGCAGCCCTTTTTCAAAGTGCCCCGATTAATTATGGCTGTTGTTACAGGTCTGCAAAAGGACAAAGACACAGAGTTCTATGATAAAAAGCACTACTCAGATTATCGCTATGAGCACCATCTGCAAATTTACTTATTCTGGCTGCAAGTAATTGAAGTAATTTAAATATTTTTTAAACAAGATCATCAAATATGAATTTGAAAACTGTTAAGAACTAAATGTCCTCAATTCTACATGAGCTCCCTTATTAAGATGTTTGCTACACTAAGGAAAATGGTTGCTAAATTGACCATCTATCTATGAGGTTAAAGACTGAGTATCATGGACACTTTAGTGAAGAGCATATCACCACCTCCATCAGCTCTCCTGCTAGCATATGTTTAGATGTTCACTGTACAGAACTAACTACTAATTAGTTCTCACCAAATAATCTGAATACCTCTGCCAAATATTTGTTATTCATTTCACAAGTCTTATAAGATACTCTTATAAGTATGTAGAAAGTAAAAATTAAAAGCAAATAGCAACTTTATTCATCGCCTGTTAGTTTGCCATTGCATCACCAAGAGGAAGATGGGTTCCCCTTCTGAGTCTTCCTCTTAAGGTTTCATACTCTTGTTTTCAGGGGTTTTTATCTTCCCATTATCAACTTGGCTCACTCACTCACTAGGGGCCTGCACCTGAATCCTCTGCACAGATCATTTCGGTAATACTGCTTTACATATAAATTTAAAAAGTGCTATACAAATAAATTTGACTTGATCTGAAAACAAGAATTTTTAATCTGTGACCTACAGTTTAAGGGCCTGTGACCTACAGTTGAAGGGTCTTTAAAGGTTCTTAAGACAATTGCTCAGCTTTTGTATGCAAATGATTTAGAACAAGTGTACAAATGAATATATGCATTCAATTACAGGTCTGACAAAGTGATATATACATCATTAATGTCCCTGGAATTGAGTGCATGGGCCTTTCAACCCCGCCTGTCACCTAACTAATTTGCATATAACTGATTCTGAAAAATAAGCAATAATGAGCACTATACAGGCATTCGAAAGGAGCTATACATTGACAGAATGATATTTCCATGTTGACATACAGATGTTCCATTATTTTTTTGGTGCACTTAAATACTCAAGAGGTCACCAAGTTCTCTTTGAAATAAATCTGTGGCCAGAAATCCAAAAGTAAACAGATAAGAGAATAGCACAATTACATTGTGTCTTTCTCTTCAAACCTGATGCTTGTTTGTTACACAGGCTTTCTAAAAAGTGATAGACTCATGAGTCAATCATCGTCGTGAACTAATAAATCAACCTGGACTTAGAAGATGCTTTCCCTCACAAAATGCTTGGTTTGACACATCGCAAGAAGGGCCTCCACAGCCATTCTATCAAGTAGTGGATTGGTGCCCAACAAGTTCATTTTGAGAAAAAAAAAAAAACATGGTCTGAATATTTATATTAGGTTATTAATCTTAGATTCTTCTTGGAAAGACACATTTGCTTCAATAGAATTGGTACTTTAATGTTTGTGACACGATCAGGTTGGAAACGTATTGATCTTCATTTCACATTTTTTATGTATATACCATTTTATAAACTAAAAGACTGAAAAACAACCATTTTTAATTTTTATTTATTCTGAATTTTGTAAACATTTGTTATAATAGAATTGCGGGTGGGAAGATGTAGGTGGGAAGAGGCCCAAATTATGGTTCTTTGGCATAATTTTGGAGAGTTTAGCATTTTTGCTCTATTGTTTATCTTTTTTTTTTTTTTTTTAGCGTCACACCGGGTTAGATTCATTTGTGTATGTTGGCCATACTGTATCAAAAGTTAGATAATTATGATGAATAAGATCGCTGACTCCAATAATCCTACTATTAAAACTGTTTCAGAAACCCAAACCAGATTATGCAACAATCTGTACATTTTCAGAAATGAAAAAAAAAAAGGTGAAAAGGTAAAGTGAGAAGTGAATAGATGAAATCTGCAGAAGTAGTGTCACATTGCAACAAAATCCATCCATGTTGTCTTGGCTTGGCATAGTGGTCTAATGGAGAATCACAACAACAAGAAGAAATAATAGGGCTCCAACACCTTTGGTGCTTGGACCACTTAGAATGGATTTTTTTTTTTTTAATTAAATCCAACTATTCAATAATATTCCTTGACACTATACATTAGTCTTAACATTTCTATTTTTTGAATAAATTGTACATCAAAGGACTAATATGTACTACTGACATCAAGTGTTTAAAATGGAGATTGCAGTCCAAATTCAAAATATTGGAGAGTAGCCTGCCCCTGCCCCTTCGTCCCCAGACTCAAAGCTCCCATGGGATGCCAGGTTGAGGACACTGATCCTACATGAATGAGCAAGACAAGTGCAACATTGAATTTTGAAATGGCAAGCAAAGCTAAGTCCTACACTGTAAGTTTATCAGTTAAGGTAGAGGTTTACAATGTTTTTAATGTTCGCAAATTATAAACTTCCTCATGGATATTTTTATAACTGTCAATTTTAGCTAGATGCATGACTGATCCTGTAAGGTAACCAAAGCTAAACCCATTATCCCATGAACAAAAGCCTACTATTCCCAAAATACACACTGTGGAGTTGAAGTTAATATTTTCCAGGCCTGATAGCATACCAGAGGGACATGGTTAAGGAAAGTAGGGAATCTTTCCTTGTAGTGTTAGTTGCAATCACTTCACTGGCTGCATCTCAAATACTTGCTGCTTTGATAATCCAGGTATACATGGACCACACAGTATGAATGTGTTATTGAAATGACTTTAAATGCCCATAGGCAGGTAACAGGATCACATGTCTAAAAAAACACTTTCTGCTCGGGGATGAAACTTAGAAAACAGAATATATTGACTGTAGGAGATGTTCTGATATGGTAATTTGATTATTTAGTAAATATATTAAATATTGTTCCTTTAATTAAAGACAAATATGTATTTTTATATGTTTAATTTTTACTCAAGTACAGCAGGTGTTAAAATAAAGAAACAGCATATTTGCTAAGGATACCCACCCTTTTCCCTTGTCTGTGCGGCTTTCAACAACACTGCCTTCTACTAGGCCTGAGGGGTCTCCCTTCAGCTGCAGGACCTCTGCAAGTGTTACTGTGGCTTCAATCAGCTCCAACAAATTATCCCCCTAGAAATATAAAATACACATTTCACTTACAGGAAAAATGTGAATATGAAAATACATGCTTCATCAATAAGGCACTTTTGACCAAGAAGCACATTTATAATTTTATGTATAGCTGTAGAGGAATGTCTCAGCTTTGTGGGGGATATCGATATTATATCCGCTTTATGCGGATATCAATACTAGGCCAATTAAATACATTACGCCACGCAATTCATTAAATCATTGTGATAAGAGCAGTGGTGTCACCTTACTGCTGTAGTAAATTCACCCAAGATGAAATCCAATTAAAACTGACATGTAAATGAAACCATATATATTAAAAACCTACACAAAGTTTCAGATGACTGACTAAACCCATTCGTAAGACCAGTGAAACTGCCAGTTGCATAAAAATGTAACACATTTGAAACTTTCACTAAGACAGCAACTGCAAGGCTGCGCAGAGTTCATGATTTCAGTTCTTTTAAATTATGGCAGAGCAGAAAAATTATCCTTGGTCTATATCTAGTTAGAGTTTTTTCTATGTAAAATCTAAATTTACATTTCTTACGTCAAAGGGTCCTGGCATTCTGAGAGCCTGTTGAAGCAAGTCACCTTGCTCTTTGTGTACCCCTACTATTACAGTTGCAAAGCTTGCCTACTCCAAACCAGAGCCAGTCCTAAGCAGAAGCAAACTAAGCATCTGTGTATGGCCCACACTCTCTCTCTGTCTGTCTGTCTGTCTGTCTCTCTCTATCTATCTATCTATCTATCTATCTATCTATCTATCGAGATAGATAGATAGATAGATAGATAGATAGATAGATAGATAGATAGATAGATAGATAGATAGATAGATAGATAGATAGATAGATAGATAGATAGATAGAGAGAGAGAGAGAGAGAGAGAACACAACACACAATCTCCTAAATGTCAAGGTTACTGTAGTCCTATGTGAATTTATCCTAACAGAAGTAAAAGAGCAGTATTTTAAGATTATTTCATGAGTTGTATATATTCTAAAGCACAGTATAAAAAACTTAAATGAGATAATTGAAAAAGAACACTGATCAAATTTAGAGAACACTTTCAGATACCTGCAAATTACTGGTGTTAATCTGGCACTTGGTGCTAATTTCCTTAATTATCTGACAAATCCTATGCAAGATGGTGAGCTGTTCCAAAGTGAATGAAACCCTCTGGCAGCAGGTTGTCCAGATGAAGGCCAAAAGGGGTGACACTATCAGCCATAGCAAGAGAAGTTGGTCATTCCAAGTCTGTGATTTCTAGAATATTTTTAATCTTTACAACATCACAAACTCATTCAAGTCCCCCAAGAAGGCTGGTCGCCCACGAAATGCAAGAGAGGACAGGATAATGTGGAGAATCTCCATGGGTAATCAGTTCAACACTGCAGGTGGAATTGTTAACCAGTTCAGCACTGAACAGGGTAAGGATCTGTCTCGTCATACAGTGTCTCAACGTTTAAGAGCATTTGGACTGAAAGCCCACTCTGCAGTAACCAAACCTCTCATTAGCAGAAAGAATCTAAAGGCTAGACTAACCTTTGCTGACGAGCATGTGTGGACAGAGAAGTGGTCCAGAGTTCACTTTAGTGATGAAAGCAAGTTTAAATTTATTTGGGTCTGATGGGAAACATTATGTTCATTCACAAACTGGAGAAAGACTGAACCGAAAGTGTGTAAAGAAGTCAGTGTAAGGTGGAGGAGGAAGTGTCATGGTTCGGGGAATGTTTTCGGCAGCAGGAGTTGGACCTCTCATACAGCTACATGGCAGAGTGAATGCAAGTGTATATCAGAACCTTCTTCAATACGTGCTTCCTTCCTTGCGTTTATCACTCAATTAGCCAGCAATTTTCATGCAGTACAATGCCATCACACAGCAAAACGGGTAACGCAGTTCCTTATAACTGAAAACACTGAAGCAATGAAATGGCCAGCCCAGTGTCCTGATCTAAACCCAATAGAAAACCTCTGGAAAATCCTTGGTGACAAAAGTTATGGCCAAGAAACCCACAAAAGTAAGCAAACTGTGGAAGAAACTGCAAGAGGAGTGAACCAAAATCACACCAGAGCAGTGTGAGAGACTAGTGATATCTTGTGGCCACAGATTGGTGACTGTTGTAACCTTCAGAAAATTTAGTTGTAATTTTTCTCTGTGCTACAGTCACTGCTGTTCTCTAATTTTGATCATTGTGATTTCTGCAAAATAAAGGTTTTATGTTGAAATACCTTGGTTATTTTGTAAAACACTGTTCTAGTGGCATGGTATACCCATAACAAAAAAGCCTTCAAATGTTGACTAATAAGCACTGACAACAGTATGGCTGAGGTGCCCTCAAAACAAATTATGTTTAGAACACCCAAAGGTCTAGGGCCATGCTCCAAACAGTCCAGACATGTGCCTATATTTCAGTAGTAAATAACTGTTTCAGTTAGCTAAATGACTGCAGGTGCAGAAATTTGTTGATGATTTACATGTGACCAAACACTGAAAAGATCATGCAATCTGCAGCTTCTTACTGGAAAGTTTAGGTGGCAGTGTTTTTGCAAAACAGTGTTCTTTGAATAGGTACCGTCATAGGCAAATAATGTAGACAAAATGCAGTAGCCCTATTTATAACACAAATAGTAAAATATGCTAGATTTTATTAGAGATGGTTCCTTGTGATTTAACATTGAGTAATTTTTTCTTGATAAGCTTATGTAACTTATGATTAATTCTAAATGCCAGTGAAATCTTCAGCAAGAAAACACTGTTTCTGATCTGAAATTAAGGGAGAAAATACTTTTCAGCCAATTGTAGGCTACACACAGTTGTTCATTATAGCATTTTGGATATAACTTGTAATGAAATAGGAGGGACAAGAAGGCAAGAAGAGTTAGGTAGTTAGATAGCAGGCTAGTTAAACACAGCTTTCTTTCAGAAGTAGCTAAAAAATCATCTACGTTTGAGAGCCTCTAATCTATATTTGCATTTATGGCATTGGGCAGACACTTTTTTCTAGAGTGACTTACAAAAGCTCTTTGTCATTTACTCATAGAATGTATCCTATCCAGTACAGTAGGTTAGAGTCCAATGTGCCACTGAACTAGAATGCTGTTGATGTACAGGGATCAATACTGATGCCTAGAAGTGTAAAGCACACATGTTCTATAAGAGACAACAATACCCTAAACAAGTACTAGAGTTTCAGTTACTCAACACAGGTGCAGAATCAGTGGTAATTTAGATATTCCACAAATAGATGGGTCTTCAGTCTGCGTTTGAAGACTGCAAAGGACTCTGCTGTCCGGACAGCCAGCAGAAGTTCGTTCCACCATCTGGGAGTCAGGACACAGTATAGTCTCGATGTTTGTCTTTCATGAGACTTGAAGTATGGCGTTTCAAGGCGAGCCATACTTGAGCTTTGAAGTACATGAGGTACAGCTCAGGCTTTAACCACTGGCATCATGTATGAAGGAGTGTATATTGATCGAATTTAACAATAATCTTGGGACAGTACAGAAGCCAAGACTTTATTTGCTCTTAAACCTACAAAACCCCAAATCAAATAATTGAGAATTACGTAAAACAAAAATCTTCCATAAATGGACCATTCTGGGTGCCAACTCAAAATGGTAGTCCACAAGACAAATCCCCTTGGATCTTCTGTAATTGCTTTTCTATAACATTAACTATAACATTAGGTTGTTATAAACATACACGCACCTTTAAAGCAGAAATGTGGACAGCCTGGACATCTCCTCCTAACTCTTCACACACAACATCATGAGCCAGAAGATCACGTTTCACCTTCTCAGGGTCTGCCTGAGGTTTATCACATTTATTCACTGCCACAATGATTGGCACTAGAGGAAAAGACAGTAATCTTAGTATCTTAACATCACAAAGACAGCACTCTACAAGAAATGGATTAACCTTGGATTAACAAATTTTTAACCACATCAGTGAAATAGAAGAGCAGATCAAAAGCTGATGATATCCATCATGAATGTGTGTTGATTACCTTTGGATTTCTGGGCATGTTGTATGGACTCAATGGTCTGATTCTTTACTCCATCATCAGCTGCAACCACCAAAATGATGATGTCTGTAACCAAGGCTCCACGGGCTCTCATGGCAGAAAAGGCTTTATGCCCAGGGGTGTCCAGAAATGTAATTAGCTGGCCAGAGGGCTGCTGAACTATACAAAGATAAAATTTAAATCCCATTAATATATTTGCATAAATTTGTATTCAAGCATAGTGGATCTTCATATCAATTTCCAATATTTTGTACAGATGTCTGTTGCAGGGAAAAAAAAGTTTGATATAATCACAAATTAGCAATGCAAGGTGTGGAGGACTGGGAAATGGTTGACGATTTTGAGCTCTTTGTGATGTAGCCATGCCTAAAAAACATTTCTGGGGTCCAAGAGCTATGTGGTATTGAAAGATCAAGACTTTTTTAAGTATTAAAATTTAGACCATTTTGATCTAGTAAAGCCCATATTTGTGTTGTTTGTTCACCTGATTTTAAGTATTTTTTGAAAATATTAAGTTTTTTAATGCAAATTAGCTCAAAATCTAATTAGGTGCAGGTAATGGTCAAAATGGCAAGTCTGAGTGTCTCAATGCAAGTAATTCAAGTTGAGACAAATTCTGATTGCATGACTTGCGATTTATGAACTATACAACAAAATACAAATATATGCACCATAGTGTACATTTGGCCCAAATAGATTGATTTGGACACTTAATTATCTGAGTAGCAGTCATTATTTGCCATATTTTGGTTACAAGATTGTATACTCTTGGGGTGGCGCTGTTGAAACTGCTGAAAAAAACATTAAATATAGTTGCAAATTAGCCCTGACTGATAAATTGCATTTTCATCCTCATCACAATATGAACATGTGCAATAAACACATTGGAAAAGATGCAAAGAAAAATTCATGTGCATGGCATGTGTAAATAAAACAAGTTTTCTTATTTGACCTATCAGATGCATTCACACCATTTAATATTAAGCCCTGATAGCTACCATCAGATTTATGTATAATTGGTTTCAACTGCTAGGTTACACAGGCTATCATTGCAATTACTTTTATATTTTCTAGAGAAAATTAGGTGTACAGCTCATCTATACTCCGCATAGTTAAGATGTGCAGTGAAGATCCATTATAAGTGGCTCAAACTTTGCAGGCAACATCAGACTATTACTACATGTGTGTCTGTAAATTTCTGTGTTGATGGGACATGCTGTTCCGGAAAACACAAGGCTTACTATTATAAGCCAAATAGGCAATTCTGTACTGTAGAGACTCCCAGCAATGAATTTGGCTCAATCTTTGCAATTTTCCTCAGAATGGCAGTGTGAATATAAATTTACATTCTGGTCAAAATCAGACAAACTATGATAGGGTTTTAGTTATATGATTCTGAAAAGTGATACTGGTACCCCTTTGATGAATGTGTTGCAGCCACATACAGTCAAAAAGCACTTTTTGATAATTATTTAGTTTCAGACTATAAAGGTTATTTCAAGTCCTGATTTGATGTGATAGGATTTTCATTCAAGGACTAGTTCAAAAAGTTGCAAATTTTATACTATTACTGAATGTGACAAAACTAAACATTTTTGAAAAGCACTTGCAACTGCAAAATTGTTTGGAATCCTGCACAGATTAATTGGAATCCAAATTGTACTGCTAAGTAGAACTATGTAGGAGATAAACTGGATTTTCTAGTATAGCACCCTCCAGTGGCCAATTTCCTTGAAACTTGACTATTTTAGAGAATGCACATATGACTATAGCATTCCTGTTTCATGTGGATTGACCATTGCTAAGCCTGTGTACTGAAATCTGATTGGCCTATGGCATCCTGCAATTTGGAGATATAATATTCCTGTTGTAGGTCCTGCTCCATACATGCATATAGTTGTGTACATTCATTTTCACATTAATTGGACAATCTGGGTATGTGTGACAGTTTCTTTCCTGTAATAGCACCCCCTAGTAAAGCAGGTGCACCAAGATGGTTGACTTGCCCCATACCTGCTTGGGGTACATGTCTGTAAAGTCTGGTGTCATTGCATTGAAGTGTTCATGAGTCGGAGCTGTTTATGTTCTGTTTTTGCAGTGGAATCTCCACCCCTTGATTTGATTGGCATGTTAAAACTAAACAGTGTAGAAATCTCTAGAATAATCTGATAATTATTAAACGTCGGACTGTTGTGAATGTCTGGATACCAGATTTGTGTAGGTTTGGTGAAAATCCTAGGACTAGTTCGCACTCAAAAATCAGTCCCAAACTTACTAAATCTGGTATCAAAACATTATAGTTCACTGGTTCTCTGTTACTACCAGGAGTAGTAATCATGTGATCAAGTGATCATGGAGAAATTGTAGTTTGCATGTTATTGTAACCCATATGCTGGCTTTCCATAATTGTACAAGTCTGTAAAGCTTCATTTGAATGAACAATGCGTGTAACTGCTATTTAAGTATATAAGATGAATTCCTTGCTCTTAGCGAAATATGACAGTAGCAGGACCTTTTAAACTAATAAATGTTTTTAAATTAATAATAATTTTTTTTTTTTATTTAAATCTATGCTCACATGAAAAACCATTTATCTGCCATTCACTGCCATGAATTGATGTTGGTACTAGAGATATAGGCTACATTCTACAAAATAAAAGCAATACTATAAAGCATTGTTATAACTATTATTTTTATATGCGCACATGAAGCAAAAGTAAATCTAAATAAAGCATATTTTAGCATTTCAATGTAAATGGCTGATATATGGATTTTGTAGGAAGGATTCGATATTCCTTAAAATACATGGGTAAGTAATAAGTAGTACATACAGTTTTCTAAGCGATAGCAGAGATATTATAATTATAGCAAGCAGGGTACACCCCGTTGTTGAGGTTTTCAGGAAGAAAGAGCGGAAGGGGTAATATCAGAATGCTGGCTCAACATTATAATGTCCATTATCCATTGACAATGGAATCATTTATGGTTGCAACCCTAATGCTCACTAAATATTTTTGGGCTGTAATAGCCATGTGGAAATGAACTGTCAAGATTTTTTATATCTTATTAAACTGAGCTTGCATGAAGGACTACCACTCCTTTGATTTTAAGTATATTTTTTAAATGAAGATGCAGGGTCAGGGGTAAAAATGCAAAGTAGTTGTTTGATTTTATGTAAGGAACCCAGATAAAGAATTTTGAGCTTTGTCCTTCTATCGACTGATACATTAACTTTCCTGAGCAGCAGTCACCAAATTTTCAAATTTTCAGTTGCAAGGAACTTCTTCTTTGAAAATATAATGTTCTGAACAAATTCAGCAGATTTCCAACCATCCATGCTTGGAAACTTAGCTGTATAAAAAAAAAAATGAAAGTCCTATAATCCAATAAGACTAGTACCTAAAAAGGCTCCAATGTGTTGAGTGATGCCCCCTGCCTCTTGGGCCACAATCTGACTCTTCCTCAGGCTGTCTAGCAGTGTAGTTTTTCCATGATCCACATGGCCCATAATGGTTACTACTGGAGGTCGATTCACTAAGACAGCAGGATCTGGAGGAGGTCTATCAAGAAAAATAATACGCCCAGTGAAGTTTTACCAACCACAAAACCTAAGAAATTAGTAAGAGTCAGTCATATGTCCACAATAAAATCTTGCTGACAACAAGATTAAATTACAAATTCTCAAAAACAAATTGTTTTATGAGTCCACACCACACAAAAGAATACAGTAAGTTCTAAATTGCTCTTCATGTTTAAGGACTTAATATATTTACAACATATTGTGCTGATGTCTTGACCACTGTTTTAAAATAAGATTAAAGACTTACTTGTTTAGCAAGTAAGGAAGTGGGCTACAAACCTAAACATACACTGCCCGGCCAAAAAAAAGGTCACTACCTGGATTTAACTAAACAAATAGGCAAGAGCCTCCCACTGGATAATTACTTCATGGGTGATAATGTTGCAGCTGGCAACAAGTTATTTAATCCTAACTGATACAGTGAGTAGCTTCTCATTTGTTAAACAACCATGTCGAAAAACTCATCCTGTGGTCGTGGAAAAGATGTTAATCTCTTTCAGAAGGGTCAAATTATTGGCATGCATCAAGCAGAGAAAACATCTAAGTAGACTGCTGAAACTATTAAAATCGGGTTAAGAGCTGTCCAACGCATTATTCAAAAGTGGAAGGACAGTGGGGAAACATCATCTTCGAGGAAGGAATGTGGTCGGAAAAAAATCTGGAATGATCGTTATTGGTGATCACCTAAATGTGTGGTGAAATCAAATAGTAGAAAAACAACAGTAGAACTCAGGGATATGTTTAATAGTGAAAGTAAGAGCAGTTCCACATGCACAATGTGAAGGGAACTCAAGGGATTGGGACTAAACAGCTGTGTAGCCTTAAGAAAACCACTCGTCAGTGAGGCTAACCGGCAAAAATGGCTTCAATTTGCTAGGGAGCATAAAGATTGAACTCTGGAGCAATGGAAGAAGGTCATGTGGTCTGATGAGTCCAGATTTACCCTGTTCCAGAGTGATGGGTGTATCAAGGTAAGAAGACAGGTGGCTGAAGCGATGCACACATCATGCCTAGTGCCTACCGTACAAGCCTGTGGGGGCAGTGCTATGATCTGGGGTTGCTGCAGTCGGTCAGGTTCAGCAACGTTATGTGCCCAAAGAATGAGGTCAGCTGACTACCTGGACAACCAGGTTATTCCATCAATGGATTTTTTTATTCCTTGATGGCACGGGCATATTCCAAGATGACAGTGCCAGGATTCATCGGGCTCAAATTGTGAAAGAGCGGTTCAGGGAGCATGAGACATCATTTTCACACATGGATTGGCCACCACAGAGTCCAGACCTGAACCCCATTGAGAATGTTTGGGATGTGCTGGAGAAGACTTTGCGCAGTGGTCCAAATCTCCCATCATCAATACAAGATCTTGGGGAAAAATTAATGCAACTCTGGACAGAAATAAATGTTGTGACATTGCAGTAGCTTGTGGAAATGATGCCACAGCGAATGCGTGCCATAAACAAAGCTAAAGGTGGACCAACGAAATATTAGTGTGTGTGACCTTTTTTTTGGCCAAGCAGTGTAGTTTGTTTGCTTTCATTTTTTTTCTTTCATAACTTTCTCATATAACATTATTATTGTGTGTAAAGCACTATAAAATGTGATATATACATTTAAAAATATATATTACATTATTTTTATTGTATGAAAAAAAGTTTTGTGGTTATAAATCCTTCTTACTGTCTTTGGATATCTTTGTTTTCTCTGACTTTGGTCTCCGCTACCGTAGCCCATCTGTATTTCATCCCAGATATTTTTACCACCTTCTTTACCCACACTTCCTCCAAAACAGTGTCTGGCTCCAGATCATCCACATCTACAGCTGTGTTGAGTAGTGCCTCATATACATGATCTATAAAGACACAACAATTTTACAAATAACTAAACATGTAAACACAATAAAAACACTGTCTAAAGGCCTCTTCTGACGGGATTCATTTTACATGGGAACGTGGAGTAATGATATTATTACCAGCCTTTCTGAGTTATTTTAGTATCATCCGAATGTGCCATGTCAGTCATTTTTATCAATTGCGTGCTCCCACATCAGTAAAGATTCCACCTTTTGTCTTCTGTAAAATGAGTCATAAAAATAACCTCAGGTTATATTAATCTGGAATCAAAATGTATAAATATTCTGTCATATCCCGAGAAAGGAGTTTTTAGAGTTTTCTCAAGTATGAAGGCATTCAACGAGGCATGTAATTCATGACACAGAAACTTCACGTCTGTAGCGAGGCACCTTGTCGAGCATGCAATACTTAAATCCAGAAGATGGGCCAGATGCATCTGGCAGCTTTAGTTAAGTTATTGTGTAGCATACCCTATTGCCTGCATGTGTTATGAACATATAGCCTCCTAATTTTCAGACTAAAATTTCATTATTACTATAAGATTTATCATCATCCCCTGCTTTTTTGGAGAAGACAGCAGTGCATAAATCGAGTAGCCACACGCATCTTGGTCATTCATGCCGAAATTTTTTAGCCTGTGTGAATTGGTCATAAATTTTACTGCTATCCTGTAGTAAAATTACATTAGTCCATGTCTCCATGTAAAACTTATCCTGCCCAAACAAGGAATAATTTTGAAAGCTGGAAACTTTTGTGAAGACTAATTTGTAAGCACTAACCTATATCTTTGTTCATAGCCTGAGCAAGTTCAGACACCTTCATAGAGTGTTTAATCTCAACTTCATGCTTCACCTGTTTCTCCACTTTCGCTGGTTTCAGTTTAAACTCTGGAATTTTACCATACCTTCTACCCTAGAGCAAAAATTAACACATACTGTTAAATACAATTTATCATTAATCACCTTCAGGATATGTCTTAAGGCTGGCAGCAATGTATTTCTATATTTTCACTTCTCCAAAATACATGATTCAGTTGATTATCTAATTACCAAGTTCTTCATGCATTGAATGAGGTGTTTCTTAAAAATATGGGGGAAAAAAGCAAAAAATATTATAGAATAAAAAAATTGAACATAGCCAAAACAACAGCACTACAGAGCACCTAGAACGTGACTGTACCTGCCTAGTCTTACACTATGTTTACGAATAGTTATATATGTTGTGTCACCTGTTCAGCAGTCAGGTACCGAGCATGAAAGCATGTGGATGAAGGTGCAGGAGCCCAGGTAGGGCTAGGGAAGGAAGGGAAGAAT